>NC_056731.1:1928594768-1928629768 GCF_019279795.1 Protopterus annectens | reverse complement strand
TTTCTCACAAAATGAAATGTCTTTGATAGCTCTACATTTTGGAAAGATAAAAACATGATGTCCATTATAACTGTTCAGCAGTCCACCGTCTATCTCAGTATGGAGTCTATGTGTATCAAAGAATCTCTAGCTCGTATAAATCTGATCATTATAATGTGCCAGCCACTATTTGGGCAATGGATGCATACAACTATATGAACATACAGAGCTATCAAATAATTAAATTGTCAGCTGTGTCTGACAAAATGTGGCAGGTATCTCAATTTCCTCATCACTTCCAATCTCCTTGTAACCTATTTGTCCTCCGTCTCCTCTTTACTGTCCCTTCTGCTACTGTATTCAACATTCTCACCACTGTCTCTTAAATATTTGATTTTTAGGTTATTTCTGAACTTTTGCCTCCTTCAGCTCCCAGTGCTGATTCCTGTTTCCTCCCCTCTTCTTTCTGCGTAGCTTTAGCTTCGCCAGTTGCACTCTAATTATTTTATGGATGCATGTAATATCCCTTGTGTTCCCTCTGTCTTCTAATATCTAATATGTAATACATAAGTCCTTGAACTGGGCTTTCTAATATAGTCCATCAGTAATTCTCAGCATTTGGCTGTCCTCCTTGCAAACTTTTGCCAGTGTAATCTCACTTACTATGCATAGCCTCCAGTACTATACAACGGGTCTACTTCAGTAGACCGACCGCTCACTTACTCGACACCCAGATGCCTGAGATGACAAGACCGACACCTTCAGAAGACCAACATCTGGAAAACCAATGTTTCACATGAGGTAAGTAACTGCTTGGTCATCCCAATAAAATTAACTAAAGTAAGTAAAACTAAACCCACTGATGTGGTGGGCTTCGCACCTACACCCCCCTGACTAAATATACCAACTCCAAGAACGCACTACTGTGGGGGTAAGGGGCAAAGTTCAAAAGGATGGCCAAGGGGTTGCTTACCTCATGTGAAATGTTGGTCGCCTGAAGATGTTGGTCTTGTCATTATCGGCAACTGGGTGTCGGGTAAGTGAGCGGTTGGTCTACTGAAGCAGACATTGTGCAACATATTCATGGTATGACATCATTAGGACTAGGAGACTATAAGTCCCTTGAAATGTTGCCCCCCTCCCCCATTATGCAGTCTAGCATCTTGTTTGTTTTACATACAACTAAATGCAGTAAAATGGCAAAAACAGGTGTTCAGGAGAAACAAAACTGAGATCAAATTAAATAAAAGACCCAGATTCACACAAACTGTGTTTCAAGAAAAAAAAACAAGAAACAAAAAGAAAACAAAGAACAAGTAAAATAGAGCACCCAGATACACACAAACTGTGTTTCAAGAAAAAAAAAAAAAAAAAAACAAAAAGAAAACAAAGAACAAGTAAAATAGAACACCCAGATTCATACAAACTATGTTAAAAAAATTAAGATCAAGTGACTGGGCAGCCGGTCAGCTATGTAGAGAATTGTTCTGGCAGATCACTTTAAATAGTGATATTCCACCAGATATTAATGACCACATTTGTATTACTGCTATTTTAAGGATGAGCGCCAATAAGCTGGGTCAGTACCTTTTTGCCTCTGCTGTATTTTAGTTACACTTCTTATTTATTTGTGTATTTTGTTCATGTGATGCATTTCTGAAAAGGTCATTATCCCTGGGACAAAAGTACTCAAATTAAAATTGTGACAGTTTGTGAGAACCTAGGTCTTCTATTTTAATTGACCTTATTTGGTTTTCCAGATATACTACAGCAGCTGCTGACACAATTAAGTAAGTCTTGGAGTTATAAACACACGCTTTCTATCTGTGCATTATCTGATGGGACATATAATTACCTCCTCAAACTGCATCACCCTGTCTTGGTGTCAAAGTTCATATGCTTGTTCACTTAATTAGTCATTGCAGGCACCTCTGCAGGGCTGCTTTTCCACCACTAACAACTGTAGTCTGGTACTGTCTGAGTGTCTGCAAATAAATTTGTAGTGCATGGAGGGTTGCTTTTATGCTCCAAATCTGGGAAAAGGCAAGCTTGTAGTGGAGATGTAATGGGATGTGAGGATTCTACCAATGAAGTTAATGTTGCATTTGAACAGAATAATGAATAATTGTTATCTGAACAGAATATCCAACCACATGGTATGGACTCTAACAGCAGGAACAATAAGAGGAAGAGAAAACAAAAGTTACCAACATTTTTAGTTCTACATATAGCAAGGTAGAATGAATTAAGGACAATGCTAGAAGTTGCTGTAAAAGCACATATATGTTTATAGGTCACAGAAGACAAAGGGTGGTCAAGCAAACTAGATACAGAGTTTCAGAAGCAACTGGATACTGATTGTATTACTTTATTATACCATGCGAACATCGCAAACCTGACAAACGTGCATGCTGATTGGCTAATCCAACCAGCGTGCACATAGTAAATCCTACAAGAAACAACGCAAAAAGTCTGGTCGCTAAATGTCATGCGGCGACAGCAAATAAACAGTAAAGTAAAGTAAATCTAATACCCAAAACACACAACAATTTAAAGAAAACACAGAAAACTAACCAATTTCCATACTACACTCCTCATTCCCTCACCTCGAACACTAAAAAAATAAAAAGTCATGCAGTCGCAAATACATCACACACACACTACATAACCACCACTTATAACACAATAAAACCAAGCATTCTCATAAAACCATTCACTTACCTATATTCCCTACAATACCTATACACAGACAACTCCAAAATGTACATACTAAAAACACACCACATCCCTCATAAAGTCAAAAACATACACCATACCGAACGTCCACATCAGCATACATCTAATAAAAGCGCATACAACACCATCATCTAGTGACCAAATAGTAAAACTACATATTTTAAAAAAATTAATACAAATTAAAATTACACCACATTTCAACATACCTATAACTACTGAAACATAACTACACGTTATAAACTTCTACACTGCTTAAACTATATTATACCAATCACCACCTAGCCCTTTCCTAACATTTCATGTAAAACTAAAAAAATAACATGTATTTAAATTAAAACAGAAATAAACAATAAACACAAACTGAAAGTGTGGACTATTTTATCTCACAAAAAGTGGAAGAATACAAAAAAAGCAAACAAAAACATAAATAACAACAATACAAACATAATACAAAACAAACTAACACCATGGTATAATAGCAATAACCCACTTCTGGGTGTGGGTAATGCTGGATTTACCCACGGTTGTCTTTGTTTGGTCCCGAGGGCGAACCACGCCAACCGTGGGTAAATCCAGTATTACCCACACCCAGGCGTGGGTTATTGCTATAATAAAATATGTTCTGTGGTCTTTTGGCCTGTGTTCTAATTTGCTAAGCTGCCAGCACTATGGATTCAACCTTCTTCCTATAGTTGGATGGGTTGCCCAGGTTTCACAATGTTGTGTTGGGATACTGGTGGAACAAAACAATCTGAGAAACTCTGGCTGAATTTCACATTTTGTTTTTTTTTTTTTTTTTTTTGGTGTTACACCTTGTACATTGTGTTTTTGGTTCCTAGCCCCTCCATTTAAGTTCAAATTCCAAAGGTCTGAGCTGGGTAGGGTGTTGCATAGCATTGTGTAGAATTGAATGCTGTATGTGATATAAATATTGCAAAAATTATGTACTTCTAAGTATTGCTGCTTTAATATAAATAATGCTGTTTTTATAAGCAATCATCATGCAATGCATTATATTATTTTGATGGGAAATGCCTTCATGTTAGGTTAATAGTTCATTATGAGATCAATTATGTGATTTATTCTTGTATAAAAGAAGAGCTTTTTTAAGCCTTGGGAAATTCATTAGAGTCTCAAGGGACCTGCTCACTGTCTTGTATAGGAGAAGACTGCAGTTCAACTGGACACTGCCAGTATGCTTCAATCAGACATGGGTTCTTATCCCTGGAGTGGGGTTCTCAGGAAAAATGCCTCCAATTCCCTACTTGGAGTGTAGAGTGTAGTATACTATTGCGAATCTGTGTGTGAGTCCGACTGACTCGCTGTTAAAGTCCCAGAACTTGAACTGCGCATGTTCAGTGAGTTCCGGGTTTAAAAAAAAGTTTATGTAAATCCAGAATGCTGTAAATGTAGTCCATATTAAGAAGAGAAGGCATCAGTGTGATGCCCAGAAGTCTATGTGGTTTGTAACTGCAGTAAAGTGGAAGGGGATCGGACTGCAACGTCCGCAGTCACGTACGTGACGTGGATGGCTACTGATTGGTTTTTGTTCTCTTCCCGCACTTTGTGTGCTGGAAAAGAGAGTGAGAAACAGTCAGCAGCAGACAATACTACTTTGGTAAATGTGAATGGTGTTCGTTTGAATCGATTGTGGACAGTGACTAAGGATATACTAACAGCAGAGCAGTGCACCTTGGCCTGGCTAGTAGAGTGATTCAGAAAACGTAAAACAGAAAGAGGTGAGCACTTCATTCAACTGTAATCTGTAAGGCATGTTTAAAATTTTCCTGGATTGTTTTTATACAGGATTCTGGTTCTTAGGATTACATAATTTGAATAGCTGTAGCCTGTTAACTTGACGAACAAATAGCACTAGATAATTGTAAATATACTTGTCAGTACTACTGTATTTTTTAATGTTTTACTGATTTATGGTTTTATGTTTGCTTGTTTTTCCTTTAGCTTTTAATTATTGTAAATAAACTGTGTAGCATTTCTCCCTGGGCCTCTGCTGTAAATGACCCTCTGTCCAGTCGGGCTATCCCAATTAACACGTAAAATAAATTAAAACAAAATAAAAAAATTGTACAGGTTTTGGAGAGCTACAATGATTATTACATTTGAGGAAGGAAATCAATATGTTTTGCTTAAGCAGGTTTGTTACCTGATGAATGGTGATTGGAAATTTACTATTGCTGGGTGCTGTAGAACACAGAGAGATTTCCATCTGTGCAAGAAGAGGCAGGTTGTTTTGTTGATATAATATTTAAAGGGGAGGCAGGAGTAAATCATAGCAATTATGCATGTAAGTGCCACAGGTCAGACAATGAAGAAGCAGACTTAATTGAGCTTACTTTTTTTGAGTTTGTATTTATCTATTTATTTGCATTTTTAATTTATTTATGTATTTATGCAAATATTTTATGGGTAATGGTTAAACTTAAAAAATCATTTGGTAAGTGGGACAGCATTTTGACTTGTTGTTTAAATCGTATTATCAACAATAAATCTGAGTGCCAGAAGATGAAATCATTAAATAATTAAAATTATACATGTAGCAGAATAGTACATTTGAGACATGATTAATAATGAAGGAAAGCAGTAGGGTGCCAAGAAATGACCTGTGGAGAATGCCAGCTGAAGAATGGGTGGGTGAGTGAAAGAAAGATGATTAATAAAGTACTTAAATGGTTTGGGCATTTAAGTAGCCTTTGAGTCATAGTAGTCTGCTGTTGCTGATATCAAAAATTAGAAGAATTTGGAGGAGTCTGAGGTGACACACAAGCCAGGCTAATGAAAAGATATCATTTTAATTTTCCATCATTCATTTTATTAAGGGTACTGTGACTATGAGTGAGAAGGTCAGTGGTGATGCAATGGCCTTTAAAGAAATCATATTTGTTATGGTAAGGTTGGCTGTTAAACTAGAAACATTCAGTGCAGTGGTTGGACTGCCTATCTCTAGAATATTGGAGAGAGGTCAAACATTTGAAATTGCATGGTATTAATCAAGGGAGATAAGACTAGGGGTGTTTGGTAATGGATTGATACTGGCCTGGATGATTTTTAGATATGAAGGAAGATCTTTTTTAAAAAATGTTCATGTCTAGTATGTTTTGAAGTGGTACGGTTGTGTTGTAAGCACACATAAACCTCATTTACTGACCATCATATACTTGTCAAACATTGTAGGGAGTATTTTAATAATGGCAGAAATTTGTATTGGCTAGGTTGAAAGTAAAAAGCTACAGTAGCAGAAAATGTTCATACTGATGGATAGAGTTAGGCTAGGAGATGGATATGGTCCAAAACTGCTGGAAATTTGTTGGAGAATCAGTCAAGTTTTAAGAAAGCTTTGTGTGGAGGTTGAATGTGCCTTATTTTTCAGTTAATTCCATGGTAATTTGGGGTTAGCTTAAGACATGTCAATTAATTTTTTATGCAGATTTTTTTTTTTATTAAAAAGTTTTTTACAAGAATTTCCTAATGAACAGCATTTTTCACAAAGTTCCTGGTTGTTGCAGTGTTTGTAGCCATGCTGTACTATGTCTGTTGAAAGCAGATTTTAGATAGTGAGGTGAGATTTAGTACACTTTTTTTATACAGAACAGTATTTGTCTAGGAGAAGATATACATTGAGAAACTACTAAAGAGCAGTACTGGATCTCATTCAGTAGTGGCAGTACTGGATCTCATTCAGTAGTAGCAGTACTGGATCTCATTCAGTAGTGGCAGTACTGGATCTCATTCAGTAGTAGCAGTACTGGATCTCATTCAGTAGTGGCAGTACTGGATCTCATTCAGTAGTAGCAGTACTGGATCTCATTCAGTAGTGGCAGTACTGGATCTCATTCAGTAGTAGCAGTACTGGATCTCATTCAGTAGTGGCAGTACTGGATCTCATTCAGTAGTAGCAGTACTGGATCTCATTCAGTAGTAGCAGTACTGGATCTCATTCAGTAGTAAGAGTTGCCCAAATAATTTGTCCATGAGCATTTGGAAAAATGGGGAACATATTTTTTCAGAGAAAGTACTATTTGGGATTATTCTGTCAGGGTGAAATTTGTTGTAGATGAGCAGGTGATGGTTGTAGTATTTTTTTCTAACTATAAATATTTTTTGTCTAGAGCAAGATGAGAGGATTAGGAGCTTTGTCATTATAATTATGGACTTTTGTACTTCATAAAATATGTGTCAATTCGCATTCTCTGACTTCCTCAACTTCTGAAATTAATAGCAGTAATATATTTTTAAGTGCCCCTGATTATTTCTAAATTTGTCCATGATTCTAGAGGTAGGAGGTTGACAGCCATGAGCTAAGGTGTTTATGTTGTTGTTTGTGTATCTCTCACACTTGGAACTGTTTAATTTCCACGTCATTTTTTCACTTCCCATGCCATGCTTCATTTCTCATCATTTTTCTCCCTTACTTGTCAGAAAAGACAGTGACACAAACTTTCACACTAGCCTTAATCTGTACTCTGTTTTGTGGAGTTATCAGTTTGTTTTTTCTGCCTTGGTTCGAGTCTTAATCTGTACTCCCCAGGCCCCACGTTATATTCACTAAACACCCAGTGTTTAAAACCAATAAGGAACTAAGACAGATACCTCCCACTGAATGGGGCAGCGCTGCCCTTACTCCCAGTTGAAACTGCTATACCTGTGGAGGGAAAGTGAGTTCTGTAATCTTTATAATCCATTTTTCTATCAGTGCTTTGCTTGGTTGCAACTGAATAAAGTTACGTTTTTCTTTCCTCTTCACTTTCTTTTACCCCTGCTATGCTTTTCATCCCATGCAGCTCATAGATAATAGAAGAAAAGACAATGGTAGAAATCCCATGCTGGAAACAAAATAGGGAAATATCTGAACTGTGGAACTAACCCCCGCCCCAAGTGTCATGGGAACTAACTCACAGAAAGACATCCAAATGTCTTAATCAAGGAGAAAACAAAACAAGAAGTAACAACTTAGTAAAACCATAATAAAATCACTGGCCACAACTAAAGACTCCAGCAGTGCCTTCTCCACACTAGTGAGTGTATTGGGATTGTGTTTTTTAAGCACATTTAACACAAATGGTAGCACAAGAGACACAGTCACACAATTGACAAACAGTATATCTGAGGGGTAAGGAATAATCAAAGCCCCTTCCTTCAAGGGCACCTCAGATCATTTTCTATTCCTGAACCGGTTCAATACCTTTTCTTTTTTAGAAAATTATAGTATAGTATAGTATAGTATAGTATAGTATAGTATAGCATAGCATATTATAGTATATTATTATTATTATAGTATATCATAGTATATTATAGTATAGTATATTATTCACTAGTCCTGTTTGCACTGATTAGTTATATTGGACTTTTTTTGAGGATTAGAGGATTACTAGAATGTTTTCCTCAAGCACCTGAATTCCCTGTTTCAGATGTCAGATTAATGACATATATGGTGCTCTAAACTTGTACATATTTTCAATTTAATATATTAATGTTCTGGTTGAGATGATACAAAGTCATTTATACTGTGTTTTGTTTAGGTAAATAACTGCAGTCAATAGCATGTACTTTTATCTATTTAATTTCACTCTTGGCCTGAGCCTGAAATTAAACACTTCGTTTAGTACTGTGTTTTATTTAAGCAATGACCGATGACGTGGTGTGGTATATTAAAGATTTATCCACGGTTGGTGTGGTTTAATCATGAGGGCAAAGCCCAAGTGATTAAACAAAGGCAACTGTGGGTAAATCTTCAATATACCACAACCACAGAGTCTGTTATTGCTATTATACAATGACATTATTTAAGAAAAAAAATACTTACTTTTCTTAAATAATGTCTTTGTATAACGGTGGATTGCTGTTCTTCCACCGGTTGTGGTATACTACTTCTGCATTTTGATGTACTGCACATGCGTATGGGAATTTGCATTCCCACGCATACCCAGTACATCAATGCTTTGAAACAAAAGAAAGTCTCCATTGCGCCGTTTCCTCTCTCTTCTTTTTCTATTGTAAAAAAAAAAAAAAAAAAGTTTTTGGGGCAGTTTAAACCAATGGAAAAAGGTCCGGGCTACTGGTCTGTTTTCCGTTGGTATATTGTAGGATTTACAACGGGCTCGCTGGTTGGGCTGGCCAATCAGCGTGCACATTTTTGAATATTAATAGGGAGACATTGTCTAATTTCTATTTAAGCTATTCATGTTCTGGATAAGATGATACAATTAAACAATCAGTGCTATATGCCTATTAAAAAATTAAAACAATATAAAGTATCCCTGATTTTGCTTGGCATTTTCCTGGTTTAGTAGCTGTAGAGTGAAGTGAGTCAGACGTATGAAATTGAAGGAACTGTCTGGTGCTCATATTTTGGTTACCAGCATATTACCTTAAAAAAAAATCAGTGATGTGCCCTTATTCATAGGCTGAATGCAGGTACTATCAGTTGCAGGAACTCATACTATTATGGCAGAATCAGACTTTTTTATTATTTTGTTTAGAACCTGCATTGTCAGTCAGCAGTACTGTGCAGGAGTCACCTTCCCAGAAAGAGTGCACATTATTAGTCATAATATAGTGATGGCAAAATCAGTGACTAAATTAATATTTTATGTTTACAGTGTTTATATTTAGTGGTTATTATTCTTGGCCTCCCCTGACGTTCCATTGAATTGTGCCATCTGCAATAGCTGACCTAATACCATCCTGCATAAAGGAGGAAATAGCATCAGGTTAGTATGATATATTCAGAAAACCAATGAGGGTTAACTTATTACTCCACAGTAAAAGTCTACATCCTACAAAAAACAAGTATAATGTAGTGAAATCCCAAGGCTATAGATTAGCTCGAATCACCACAGAGATGGAACCATTTTTGAGAAACCTGAACAACTTAGAGAATGATTTTCTAGTGAGAGGCTATGAAAGTCAGATGTTAAAAAACATCCTGGAACCCATTATAGAACTGAAAAGGACTGAAGCACCTTCACTCAACCCCCCCAGTAGAAAAATGTTAAGTAATCCCACAGAGAATAACAAATGCAAAAATAGCTGCATCCTGACATACACTTTGGATTATCTCAGTATCAAAAATATTATTGAAGAAAACTGGGACATTGTCACAGGAAACCCTTTTCTGATTAACATCTTAGGTGAAGCCCCATCATTTGTTTATAGGAAGGCCAGGAATATTAGAAGTTTTGTTGAATTTAAACCTAGACCATGTGAGAAAAGCACTAAAAGATGTGAAACTAATTGTATATTTTGTATATTTATACAGCAAGGTGATAGTTTTTATTGCCCTTATTTAAAGAAGATCATTAAAAACCAGTGCAGAGGGTGACTGTAACACTAAAAAAATAATTTACAGGGCACAGTGCAATGAATGTGATGCATTCTATGTGGGCAAGACTGTAAATAAACTCAAGTGAAGGATTTAATTTCATCTGTCAGAAATCCGCTCTGTAAAAATAATGCACTAGCCAAACACCTTTCTCCTCATAAAAGACACACAGGTTTTAAGTTCCAGATCCTGGATCGCATAGACATGGGTGATCTTGAAGGAGACACCCCGAATATTCTGGAGAAACAGGAACTCATGTGGCAATTAAAGCTGAACTCTTTTAGAAAGCCTGGACTAAACTACTACTGTTCAATTAAAAGTGCACTGGAACTTAGAAAATTGCCACATTATTTACATGACTAAGTGTATTTTATTTTATTTTTTTCTACAAATTGGTTTTAAATACCATTTTAAATCATTTGACATTTAAGTGTATATTTTGTTTCCATCATCATACATATATTTTTTTTACTTTTTTCTGGTTCTCTTTTTTCCACTTTATTCAAAATGATGGTAGTAACAATACTAACTAATTATACAATTATATAGGTTTTTAGGGTTCTGGTACACAGACCTGAAGAAGTCTAGAAGGACGAAAGCGATCTTTGTTAACAATAGGTTATGAAAATAGAAACTGATTTTTACATGAAAAATGTATATGTATATATTTATATATAATTTTTGATCGCAAAATGAACTAAGGTTGATATATTTCCAGCCATGTAGTATATTGCCTTGTATAAAATCACAGACTTAATAAAGTACAGTTTTGTACCTACCATAAATGTAGATGTCCGAGAGGTATGCATCTGCAGTCCTAACAAATGGGTTGTCCTGGCCTCAGGCAGCCCTCGGTCGGCCGGATTCCAAAGTCTGGTTCTGGCCTCGGCTGATGTCGCACTTCACCCGACGTCATAGCTGCAGTTCAGCAGGTATAAAGGCATCAGCCGACGCCATTTTCCTCAGTGTTTCTTGCCCCAGATGCCAGGTGCCCTCTAGGAAGACTAAATTTGGACAAATGCAATTGTTTCCAAACAATAGAGAGCAAATAGAAATAAACATGTATATACATATATACAAACAAATACACCATAATAGATTCCCCCAGCTAGCTACAAGATGGGCAAATACCCTAGGAGTACCACAGAGGGGAAGGAGGGTGGGTAATCCTGACTGCAGATGCATACCTCTCGGACATCTACATTTATGGTAGGTACAAAACTGTACTATGTCCTTCAAGGATGCATCTGCAGTCCTAACAAATGGGTAGAATACCATAGCCAAACTGGGGGAGGAGGCACTAAGGATTTATGGTGTAGTTAAGATCCCTTGCAAAACAGCAGTGGCAAAACCTGCTCGGGATCTGGAGTATAAAGGTAGATTATAATGCTTGGCAAATGTATGCACGGAGCTCCAAGTAGCAGCCTCTAAAATGTCTTTGGTAGCCACTCCTCGTAAGAAAGCTGTAGTAGTGGCTGTAGCCCTTGTGGAGTGAGGCCTGATGTTTTCTGGAGTTGCCTTTCCATGAAAGGAGTAACAAAATCTAATGCAGTTTCCTATCCATTTTGAGATTGTTTGTTTTGAAATTGCTTTTCCTTCTATTCCTGTTGCATATGCTACCAGAAGCCGGTCAGTCTTTCTATTGTTCTTGGTTCTGTCCAGGTAGTAGCGCAATTGTCTGTGTACATCCAAGGTATGCAGCAATCTTTCCCCCCTGTTCTGCGGGTTGGGGAAGAATGTTGGTAGGTGTATTGTTTGGTTTAATGATACCCTGGAGACCACCTTAGGCATAAAGGTAGGATTAGTTCTCATGGATACTCTATCCTGATGGAAGATAAGGAAGGATTGTACTGCCATTAAAGCCTGTAATTCAGAAACCCGTCTAGCTGAAGTGATTGCAAGCAGGAATGCAGTCTTCCAGGATAAGTACTGTAATTCTGCTGTTGCTGCTGGTTCAAAAGGGGGAAGTATCAACTTTTCTAACACAAAGTTCAAGTCCCATGTAGGCAATGGTGGTTTCCTTGGTGGCTTTACATTTTTAATTCCTCTGAGAAACTGTCTGAGTAGAGGTTGTGAAAAGACTGGAGGATCCATGTTGTATGCTGCTGAAATTGCTGATGCATGAATCTTAATGGAGGAGTAAGACAGGCCATTGTGGAAAAGCTCTGCTAAGTATTCCAGGATGTTAGCTATGTTTGCCAATGATGCATCCACTCCTTTTGTAGCACTCCAAAAGAGATATATTTTCCATTTGGCTGAATAAGTTTTCCTTGTTGAGGGTCTGCGAGCCTCCAGGATAATGTCTTTAACCCTTTGAGATAAATCTGGGTTATTTTGTCTTATGTAATGTTCCAAGCAGCTAGCTGCAGAGTTTTCAAATTTGGATGCAGGATTTTGAAGTTGTTCTGTGTTAGCAGAAGAGGTAGTAGGGGTAGAGGCCATGCTTGTTCCCGGGACATACTCCTCAGTAGCGGGTACCAATGTTGCCTCGGCCAGTCTGGAGCTATCAAGATGATCCTTGGGTGATCTTCTTTGATCTTCAGTAGTACTTTGTGCATCAAAGGAAGAGGTGGGAATGCATATGCTGTCAGGTTTTCCCAACTGAAGGATAGGGAGTCCACTTTCCAGGCAAGTGGGTGGTATGTCCTTGTGCAGAATTTTTTCAATTGGTGGTTGTGTGGGGATGCGAACAGGTCTATTTCTGGCAGTCCCCATTTGCTTGTTATGGTTTTGAAGATATCCGGATGCAGCATCCATTCGTGGGCATCCGTGGTGGTTCTGCTTAAGATGTCTGCTAGTATGTTTTCTTTTCCTGGCACAAATATGGCCTGTAGCTGAATGTTGAGGCTCAGGGCCACATTCCAGAGGTCCATTGCCATCCGGCATAGAGGATATGAATGTGTGCCTCCCTGTTTGTTGATGTACCACATAACTGTGGTATTGTCCGTCCTTATCAGCAGTTGACCCTGTTGAAGAAATGGTCTGAATGTCTGAATTGCCTGTTTTACTGCCAGCATCTCTTTCTGATTTATGTGTAAGATCATCTGGTCTTGAGTCCATAAGCCTTGAATGCACTTGTCCACTATGTGTGCCCCCAACCTAGGTCTGAGGCGTCGGTGGTGATAGTCTGGCTTGGGCAAGGCCTGTGGAAGGGCAGTCCTTTGTTCAATAGACAGGCCTGGGCCCACCACTGGAATTCTTGCTTCAGGCATGGAATTATTGGAATTTGGGTTTCTAGGCTGTGTTTGTGCTGAGACCATAAATTCCTCAGGTACCATTGTAACTTCCTCATATGTAGTCTGGCATGCGGAACTAACATTATGCAGGATGCCATGTAACCCAGGGCTTGCAGGATTTTCCTTGCTGTAAGCTGGTTCTGCGTTGTTAATGCCTTGAAATAAAGTGGTAGCTGCTTTTGTTTTTCTGCTGTGAGGAATGCCATCTGGTTTGATGTGTCCAGTTCTGCACCCAGGAAAGTTATTCTTTGGGATGGAATCAGCCTTGATTTTTTTGTGTTGACTGTGTATCCCAGAGCTTGCAGCAGGTGAATAACTTTTTCCAAATCTTTTGTTATTTTGCCTTTGTTGTCCGCTTGTAACAGGCAGTCGTCCAGGTATGGATAAATTTGAATTCCCTAAAGCCTGCAATGAGCAATTACTGATGCCAGGCATTTCGTGAATACTCTGGGTGCAGTAGATAAGCCAAAAGGCAATGCTGAGAATTGATAATGCTCTAATCCTGCAAGAAATCTGAGGTATCTTCTGCAGTTTGGTCGTATGGGGACGTGCAGGTATGCCTCCTTGAGATCCAGAGTCACCAGCCAAGACTCCTTGCCCAGCATGGGAAGAAGTTGCTGGAGGGTCAGCATTTTGAATTTTGGAACAATGAGATATGTGTTTAGAGTGGACAGGTCGAGGATAGGTCTCCATTGGTTTTCCTTTCTTGGTACCAGGAAAAGCCTTGAATAAAATCCTTGTCCTTGTTCCATAGGCGGTACCTTTTGTATAGCTCTCAACCTTAGTGAGTTGTCTATTTGTTGTAGAGCATTTGTTCTTTGGTTTTGAGGCAGGTTTGGCATTCCTCTCTTCCTTGGAAGAGTATGGAAGTGAAACCTGTAGCCTTTGTCTATTGTCTGTAAAATCCATTTGTCTCCTGTAATATAATGCCAATTTGCTGAAAATAAGGCTAATTTTCCGCCTAAGGGTGCTCCCAGTTGTTCCCTGGTAGGCGGTGTCAGAGCCAAGTCACTGTGAATGTCCTGTGGTAGTGGCTGGATCTGTGGCAGTACTTCTCTGGCTGTTAGGCTACCACTGTCGTCCCCTGTAGGTACCTCTGGATTGGCCTCTGCCTCTAGGGCATCTATTCCTGCCTCTCTGTGCCCTGGTGGCGTCTGGAAAGGACCAATTCTTGGAAGGCCAGTTCCTACTAAACCTCGGAGGATGAACCTGCAAGAAATCCTTGACTGTCTGGACAGATTTAGCTTTTTCTTCCACCTTCTTCAACACTTGCTGTGCAGGGGAACCAAACAAACTGTGCTTTTCCATGGGAGCATCTAGAAGCTTTGCCTTCACATGGTCTGGTAATGATTGCTCTTTTAACCATGCATGCCTTCTGATCACTGTACCAGTCATAGCTGATCTAAAGGAAGCCTCCAGTGCATCATAGCCGCATTTTAAGGAATGATTACTGACCTGCTGAGTGTTATGCACCAAATCCTGAAGGGACTTACGGTCTAAAGGCTCAGGCGAGGACAGTTTTTTAGTGAGCTGATCTAACAGAAATTCCTGATATTGAATCATGTGGAATTGACAGTTTAAGGCCCTAGCCGAAAGAGTAGCAGAAGTATAAACTTTTTTACCCCATCTCTCCAAAGCCCTAGATTCTCTTTCAGAGGGGAGGGGGTTTTTAGCAGAGGCAGCTGCTACAGCTTTGGGGCCTTGTGAAATAGTTTCTGGATCTGCAATAGGAGCCTTATACAAATGCAAATGTGTGTCCGGAACCCTGTAGTATCTGTCGGGCTTAGCAGGGGCCGGAGGAAGAGAGTTAGGGGCAGTACAAGCATCATTAAAAGCATCATCCACAACTGAAAGTACTGGAGGAATAGCTAAGGGCCTATGCTGTGGTAAATGCAAAAAGGTCCTAAGCCTCTTTCTAGAGTCTGAAAAATCCTGGCCCTGCCATTGGAATTGTTCCCTCATAGCATGCAAGGTTTCTCCAAAAGAAAATTCCTCAGGAGGAGAGGCAGAAGGTATGGAATCCTCTACGTCAGAGTCCTCATAAGGAGAGTAAGGGCCTTCTGGAGGATTTGGATTTTCTGAATCATCAGAGGAGTAATCTGAAGAAACTGGCTCAGGGGGCTCTGCTCTAGGCCTCTTCTCTGGAGGTGGGTGAGAGGCCCTGTCAGGGTGAGGCTGGGAGCCCCTGATCAAAGAAATAAGATCCTCTGCTAGACTAAGCATTTGGTTACTAGAGCTAGGCCTGTGAGAGGGGGTTTTAGCAGGCACGGCCTTAGAAGATTTAGCTGCTTTGGCCCTGGCAAAAGCCTTAATTGACATGGATGCAGGAGGCCTAGCAGCTCCACGTGCTGGAGTAGATACATCAAAGGGGATAGTATCTGATAAGTCCTGGGAAACTGTAAGAGCAGGTGGAATTTCCGTAGCAGTTTCAGCCCTGCTGGAAGAGGCCTCGGTGGAAGGAGGCAAGCTTTCGGCCGAAGGAAGAACCTCGGACTCGTTTTCAGCCGAAACCGAGACACTCGCGGTTGGCTTAACCGCGGTTTCAGCCGAAACCGCGGACCGCGAGTGTCTGTCCTTTTCCTTACGTTTTTTAGTTAATTGTGAAGTCGGAGTCTCCGACGGCATGATATAAGCAAAAGCGGAGCTGAAAAACTCCTCGGCAAACTCCGACCGACGTCTAAGTGTTCTTCGGTTAAAGGAAGCACAGGCTAGACAAGCTGCTACGTCGTGGTCTGGGCCTAAACAAGGTAGGCAGTAAGAGTGGAAATCTTTATGAGGTATTTGTTTCCCACAAGTTAAACAGTTATTCACTTTTTCTGACATCGGCTGAGGCAAGAAAGAGTCCCCAACGGGGTACTTAGCTTTTTAGACGTCTTCGGTAGTAGTAATCTCTGGTTCTGACCGACCGGCACTTGCGAACCGCTTCTGCTTCGGGCGCCACGCGGCAAGAAAGACTGAGGAAAATGGCGTCGGCTGATGCCTTTATACCCGCTGAACTGCAGCTATGACGTCGGGTGAAGTGCGACATCAGCCGAGGCCAGAACCAGACTTTGGAATCCGGCCGACCGAGGGCTGCCTGAGGCCAGGACAACCCATTTGTTAGGACTGCAGATGCATCCTTGAAGGACATCTTGGTTAAATAAGATGTACCATTAAAGTACATTAGGGCTATATATTATTATGACAGCTACTAGGTAGGGCAGGACCAGCTCGAATGTCACACTGATGGGGGAAGGGATGTGAATTTAACATGTGTACCAATAACACTTTGTTTTACAGCACAGTAAACCACTCCCATGCCTGATAAAAAGTATATACATATTTAGAAAGCTTGTGAGGAAATTATTACTCTATTCTTGTTTTACTTGGATCGCTTGTCTGTGTACTTAATAAAGGATTTTCGACTGGAAACAGACTGCCTGCCTTGCTTGGATTACTTTCGAATACTTAGTAATACTGTAGAATTATATATTTTCTATTATTACTTTTTGACTTGACGAGTTTACGTTCGCTACTTCTACTACTATTGTCTGATCTGATTAATATACAGTGATTAACTAGAAATATATGGACTGAAAATCTTATACACAGAGAAGTTTCTTACACTGTTTTATATAAAATAAATGCAGATTTTCATTTTTATAGGAAAAGTGGAATGAGTTTAAAATGAATTGATGCTGAATCAAATGTAACATTGAATATTTATAATGTTTATAATTTATAATGCACTTTTTCACAGATGGGCTGGAACTTTTAAATAAACAAAAGGTGGCATAAAACAAGAGGAGTCATTGTGTTGCTTCAAGGTGAAATTACTTTATGTTTAACAGACTGGTACTGCAAGAGCCAAGAGTATGTACTGAGAGTGAGAAGGGGGATACAAAAAATTATTAATTTAGAAGTTTGTTCAATTGCAGTTTGAACTGAAAGTGTGTCTGTGTGTGTATGTGTGTAGATTTTCACATCACATTTTTGGTCATTTTTTCATAAAATTGTGGTTTTCTGGGAAAGTAGTGGGGAATCATTAAAGATTGAAGTTAGAAAATAAGGACAGACATTTGAGTTTCAGATTTCATACCCTTCAGAAAATTCATACTAATGCAAGACCTACTATTCTATTAACTTTCTAAGTTTGTAAAGCAATATTTAAAAATTGCCCTTATTTTTGGGCCTTTGTCCCACTTTTATTTATGGCTTTGTCCAGATTTCTTGCTCTGAGGTTGAGAATATGACAAATGTGCCAGGGCCATCACTGTCAGCCAGAGACATTTCAGATGATGACATACTTGTACCTCACTCCCCCAAGTGGTGACTCTGGATGTGTCCAAGCAAGGAAAGGAGCAGTTATGTGGTCTAAGTGTGCAGAGTATCCCCCCATCCAAAGTCGACACAAGTACAGTGGCTTTTCATCTGTCCTTGATTCTGCTGTTCTGATTTTCTGTCATACTTTTATACTGTTAATTTATATTTCTTATTATTCAGAAAATGCATGTCATTGGCTGCATCTTACTTGGTACTTTTATAAAGCTGAATATAAATTATAATTAGAACTGCAGTGCAGTGGATTAAGTTGAGTGCTGCTTGTTTTTTATACTTGATTGTGACTGGCATTCCAGTAATGTATTTAAAAAGTAATTTATTTTTTCATACCTCCAACCTTTGTTTCCATCTAGATATTAAGTAAGCTGTCATGTAGCCAATCCACTGAAATATTTTTTTTCTTCTCACCTTCATTTTGTCTTGATTGGACCCTCATAATGACAGTATGGCACCCACAGCAGCGTATTTAATTAAAACCCCAGTTTTTGTGGTTTTGAGCATAGCCCCACCCCTTTCTAGTTGACCACACTCCTTTCTGCTGGCCCCACCCATTCAGATGTCTCCTGCAGCCCCCCTTTGATATGAAGTCACCAGCCACCACTGCCTAGTTGTTTTATTTTAATTGACCTTATTTGGTTTGCCAGATATACTACAGCAGTTGTAGGCACAATTAAGTAAGTCTTGGAGTTAAAAGCACATGCTTTCTATCTGTGCATTATCTAGCAGGGCGCATAATTATCTCTTCAAATTGCATCACCCTGTCTTGGTGTCAAAATTCATATGCTTGTTCACTTAATTAGTCATTGCAGGCACCTTTGCAGAGCTGCTTTTCCACCACTAACAATTGCAGTCTGGTACTGTCTGCAAACAAATTCGTAGTGCATGGAGGGTTGCTCTTATGCTCCAAATCTGAGAAAAGGCAAAGTTGTAAGTGGAGATGTAATGAGATGTGAGTATTCTACTAATGAATTTAATGCTGCATTTGAACAGAATAATGAATAATTGTTATCTGAACAGAGTATCCAACCATATGGTATGGAGTGTTTAACAGCAGGAACAATCTGTGGAATGGAAAACAAAAACTATCAACAGTTTTAGTTCTACAGATAGCAAGGTAGAATTAATTAAGAATGACAATGCTAAAAGTTGCTATAAAAGCAAATATATGTTTATAGGTCACAGGAGACAAAGGGTGGTCAGGCAAAATAGATACCATATCCAGAAGTAACTGGATACTAATTGTATTACTTTAGAAAATATGTTCTGTGGCCTTTTGGCCTGTGTTCTAATTTGCTAAGCTGCCAACACTATGGATTCAACCTTCTTCCTATAGTTGGATGGGTTCCCAGGTTTCACAATGTTGTGTTGGGATATCAGTGGAATAAAACAATTTGAGAAACTCTGGCTGAATTTCACTTTTTTTGTTGTTTTGGTGTTACACCTTGTACATTGTGCTTTTGGTTCCTAGCCCCTCCATTTAAGTTCAAATTCCATTGTTCTGAGCTGGGTAGGGTGTTGTATAACATTGTGTAGAATTGAATGCTGTATGTGATATAAATATTGCAAAAATTATCTATTTCTAAGTATTGCTGCTTTCGTGTAAATAGTGCTGTTTTTTATGAGCAATCATGCAATGCACTGCATTATTTGGAAGGGAAATACCTTCATGTTAGGTTAATGGTCCATTATGAGATTGATTATGCAATTTATTCTCATATAAAAGAAGAGCTTTTTTAAGTCTTGGCAAATTCATTAGAGTCTCAAGGGACTCGCTCACTGTCTTGTGTAGGAGAAGACAGCAGTTCAAGTGGACACTGCCAGTATGCTTCCACCAGACATGGGTCCTTATCCCTGGAGTGGGGTTCTCAGTACAAATGACTCCAATTCTCTACTTGGGAAGCTTTAGAGAAGTAGGCCATTACAGCCGAGTGTGCCTCCAGCCATTTCTGCAGTTACCTCCTGCTCATGTCTCTAGGCATCAAATATTGCTTATTCATATTTGCAATAACAATTCCAAAACCATGCTACATGCAAGGTATCTGAAGATGTCATCTTAAACATACATGATGGCAAACACAACTGTATGGATATTTAACCTCTAATTTAGCTAAAGAGATATTGAATATTATTTATATAATGCTTATTTGTATTGTAATAATTTTCATATTTCTTTAAATATCTCAAATTCAGGTAACGGGCAGAACTTCATAGCCTCATATGAAAGCTCACAGCTGTATGAAGAAAATCCTGCTGGCAGTATGTGTCTTGCTTGAATGATTACTGAAACATCGTATGCTGTTTATACAAAATTACAAAATTAATATTCACTGCTTTTATTTTGGCTTATAAAATCCAGTTTAAAGCATCAAACTGAATGAATGGCATTGATGTAAAAATTATTTTATCCTGAATAGTTTGCCATTTACAGTTTTCTAGTAACACCTATGGTTACAGAGATATGTATATTTGTTTGAATTGTAAGGTGATAACTTCATTTTTTAAAGGCTCAAGCCACACCCATTGGGAGTTAACAGTACACACTCAAAAGAGCTATACTGGAGAGCATGAGTAAATTATAGGCCTAGAATGGGATGGTATGCTATGAGTACAAGGCTGCACAATCTTGAAGTTATTATAATGATTAATTGGAGGAGTGTGATGTGTAGATGGTATGCTTTTTTAATGTAGTACTATTAAAGTTCTGGGGACTCCTTATCTGGTTCAATGTTATTTATACATACACAAACTTCTATATATATGCTTGTGCATATGTATATGTGTGTGCGTGTATGTGTGTGTGTGTGTGTGTGTGTGTGTGTGTAGATATATATATATATATATATATATATATATATAGATAGATATATATATATATATATATATATATATATATATATATATATATATATATATATATATGGGTCTACTTCATAACACTGAAATTTCATAACGTTGAATTTCATAACATTGAGACCAAAACATTTAAATCCCAAAACATTGAAAACCCAAAACACTGAAAACTCAGAACATTGAAAGTGAGCTACATAACATTGAAAACTACAGCGCATATGTAAATAACATCATCTTCACCTATAACAACAAGTAACTAGCAAACACACTTTCTACTATGTTCCTGCAAGGGGGCAAGCCCCCTTGCACCCCCCATACACCCCCGTAAATTAAATATACCAACTCCAAGATCATACTGCAGTGGAAAAAAGTTAATTTCCTAACCTCACTGTATCATAATCACCATACAATGAGGTTAGGAAATTAACTTTTTTCCACTGTAGTGCAATGTTGGAGTTGGTATACTTAATTTGCATGGGGTGTGGGGGGCAGAGCCCCCCACAAGAGGAGTGCAGGGAGGATTGCCCCCCCTGCAGAAATATACAACAAAGTGTGTTTGTTAGTTAGGTGTTGTTGTAGGTGGAGGTGATATTATTTACTTGTGCAATGTAGTTTTCAATGTTATGAAGCACACTTTCAATGTTCTGAGTTTTCAATGTTTTGGGTTTTCAGTGTTTAGAATTTTCAATGTTATGAAATTCAATGTTATGAAATTTCAGTGTTATGAAGTAGCCCTATATATATATATATATATATATATATAGAGAGAGAGAGAGAGAGAGAAATGGAGAGTGACAGTGAGGAGTCCTATTGGGGATCTGGAGAGAGAGAGAGAGAGAAACCAGCTCCAGACTGACTGTGATCTCTGTGTGCTCTTAAGGGAAATTTTACTTTACTGTGTGTGTACTTGTCATTCTCCCAATGTGCACGTCCCTCACTGGTGTTAGTGGTGAGGAATGAGGCTCCTTGATTACTGGGCCTGGGTAGGGGCATGACATATTAATTGTTTTGCAGTGGTGGGATATCCACATCAAATATTAATTGGTTGATAGTGGTGAGTTAGCCACACCACATATTAATTGGCTTGTATTGGTGTGGATAGTGATTTCCTATAGCTTGTGTACAGTGATCACTGAAGGTGTTTTTGTACTCTAAATCTGCCATGCAGTGAATATTCAAAGTTCAGATCACAGTTGTTTTATTTCTTTTGTTAGCTTAGTTAGTCAGGGAGAGCAGGCAGGCATGTCAGCAGAGGAATATGGCAAGCTGACAAGGAGCCAGTTGGCTGAGATATGCAAGGCTAAAGGACTGGTGCATAGAAACCTGACTAAGGCAAACATGATTGCAGCTTTGGTCACAGCTGCATAATAGAATAGCAACCAGGAGGGCAATCAGACTGGCCATGGAAATGTACAACTTTCAGAGAATGGACAGCTCAACCTTTTTACAGAGGACGTAAACATCCATCTGGAGTAAAAGACATTTGAGTTAGAGACCAAGCATTTGGAAATGGAAGCAGCAGAGAGACTGAGGGGTCTAGAAACTGAGGAGAATGTGAAACTGCTATGTCTGGAAGCTGAGGAGAAGGAGAGGCAGAAGCAACAAGAAAAGGAGAAGCTGACTCTTTGCTGGAGTCATGGGGGTAATGGAGAAGGGAGTAACCATTTCTTCCACAGTTTACAGAGGGGGATAATTTTGATTGTTTTATTCATATGTCTGAGAGGGTATGTAAACAGTATAATGTTAATCAAGGGCTCTGTGTACGGTTCCTGACCCCCTTACTCCATGGTAAAGCTGTAAGTTTTCTATCCCAACTATCTGATAATGACTTTTCAAATTATAATGTTGTAAAGAACTGTTTGCTAGAACTTTTTAAGGTGACACCTGAAGCTTATATGAAAAAGTTTCATGAGCATAGACACAATCCAGATGAAAATGTTTGTGAATATGTTGCTGAACTGAGAACTTATTTTCATAGGTGGGTGAGTGGTTGTCAAGTAACCACTTTTGAATGGCTGGCAGACCTTTTGGTGAGGGAACAAGCCCTTAACACTTTGCCTGAGGACATGAGGTTCTGGTTAACTGATAGACAATGCCTTACCATAGATAATTTGGGGAAGAAGGGGCCTATACCTAGCAAGCAGAGCATCACTGTAGAGGAAAGGGACACCCAGTGCTGCTCATGGGTCCATGGAGGGCAGCCCAGACTGCCCCAACAGAATCTGACAGTAGCAGGGGAAGCTACCAGTCCAGGTACACATCCAGGATCTAGGATTAAATGTTTTGAATGCAACAAGTGGGGCATGTAGCATACAGATGTCCAACAAGGCAAGGTGGGGAACAAAAAGTGGGACAGCCAGTAAGTGGGAATGACAAGATGCCAAAAGTAGATTGTCTTGAGACAACAAGGGTACCAAACTACCACAAGAGGTCATATCCTATCTTAGTGGATGGCAAAGAGACCATTGCTAAGAGAGACACAGCTTCTGACATAACCATTGTGAAGCCTGCTGTGGTTACAGATGAGCACTCCTTGCCTGGGCAGTCTACTCCAGTCAGAGCTTTAGGAGGGACCTCATTCCAAATACCTTTGGCTAGGGTTTACCTTGACTGGGATGGTGGAAAAGGAAGCCAGCAAGTAGGTGTGTCTGAGGATATCTTTGCAGATGTCCTGATGGGGAATGATTTTGATAATGCAGTTCCGTGTGTTCATGCAGTTGCATGCAGTCAGGCTTGGAGACAAGAATGTGGGTATGGTAGCTTGAGGAGACCCAGTCAGAGCTCATACTTGCAGCCAGGACTGGTGATGTGGTTACTTCAGTGAGGGAGCTAACCTGTAGCAGTGAGACTGAAGGTGAGCCACAGCTACTTGTGGGTCCTGATGTTCCCTTGGGCAGAGTGACTGCAAGGGCAGAGGCGAATAGCACTACCCAGGCTGACAGTGAGGCACTGCTGTCAGAGGATGCAAGACTTCCTGTAGAAGGGGTGCTGGGAAGGGTTACAAAGAGAGTTGAGACAGGCTCAGCTCTCAGACCCTAGATTACAAGGCCTGAGAGAGGTAGTTAGTGAAGCACCTGACTCTCTAGGGAAGGGGGATCTGTATACTGGAACAAATGGTTACTGTATAGAGAGTGGACCCCTGAGGGAGGGCTAGAAGGTGAGAGAATTAAGCATTTGGTAGTGCCCAGAGCCTACCATCTGGCACTTCTAGCCATAGCCCAAGATATTCCCTTTGCAGGTCATATGGGCATAAAACGTGCAAAGAGACATATTATACAGAACTTCTATTGGCCTGGAATTTCCAGAGATGTACCAGGGTACTGCAGGACCTGTGAGCAGTGCCAAAAGGTAGGTAAAGCAGGAGACAAGGTGAGAGCTCCTTTGATGCCTTTGCCTGTGATTGAGGAGCCACTTCAGAGGATAGCTATGGATAGTGTGGGGCCTCTGAGTACCCCAAGTTTCACAGAGAAAAAGTATATCCTAATGGTAGTAGATTATGCTACAAGATACCCTGAGGCAGTGGAGTTGTCCTCCATTGAGGCAGAAAAGGTGGCAAATGCTTAGTTAGAGATTTTCAGCAGGGTAGGTTTCCCAAAAGAAATACTGACTGACAGAGGTGACAATTTCATGTCAGACCTGCTGACTTTTCTGTGGAAGTACTGTGAGGTGAAGCACCTAAAGACCATCCCTACCATCCCCAGACTAATGGTCTTGTTAAGAGTTTAAACTCTACACTCTACACTCAAGTCCATGCTACAGGCATTTGCAGACCAGTTTAAGAGAGACTGGGACAAATATTTGCCCCATCTGTTGTTTGCTTACAGAGAGGTTCCCCAGGAATCCGCAGGTTTTTCACCCTTTGAGTTGCTGTATGGGCATAGAGTGAGGAGGCCTCCAGATTTAATCCGAGATGAGTGGGAGAGTGAGTATGAATCTTACAAGGAGTCTGTTGTGGCATATGTCCTAAACCTCAGGACAAGGCTCAGGAAACTCATGGGCTTGGCCCAGGAGAACCTGGCAGAAGCCCAACAGCAGAAAAAGGTCTGGTATGACAGGAATGCTCAAGCTAGAGAGTATGCTGTAGGGCAGGAGGTTATGTTTCTTATTCCTGTCAGACACAGCAAGCTGCAGGCACCCTGGGGGGGACCTTACAAGGTAGTAAGGAAGGTTAGTGATGTTAACTACGTGGTAGAACTGCTAGGCTGGAGGCAGGAGCACAAATTGTACCATGTTGACATGATGAAACCTTACCATGATAGGGAAGCCTTTGTGCTGAATATTTGCAGTACAAGGCAGGAGGAGTCTGAGAGGGATCTATGGCTACAGGGAGCTAGCCAGGAAAATCCCAAATTACTATGGTGGTGCCTAGAGTTGCAGGCATATGATGGGACAGTGCAGCATGGTACTGGGGTCAGCAATCCCAGGGCAGCTGGAATCTCAAGACAGGGAATGGGGTAAGGTATTCCCAGCTAGGCTCAACCCTCTCAAGAAACGTTTCTCAAGGGACACTTGAAAAACTAGCTTGAGTTCTCGTGGGGGGCAAAATGTGACACTGCCAGCCCAACTAGATAGAATTTTGTAAATAATTCTGTCATTTGTGAATAGTAATATGATTTGTATGGGTGCCTTAAAAAATGTAAGAAAAGTATATGTTCTGTACTGAACTTCAAGATTGTAACCACAGTGCACCCTGCTGGAAAAGAGTAGAAATGTGTATAAACTCTATGCCTATGTAAATGTATGCGTCATAGTAGAAATTGGGATACAGAGTTAACTTGCAAAACTCTAAGAAAATAAGTTGATAAGTAAAGAGTTTTACGATGTGTTATAAAGTCAGTTTATCTCAAGGTAACAAATAGGATGTCTAGGCTAAGGGCTTCTTTCTATTGTCTGGAAAAAGAGGTAATTACAGGTTTCCAAGGTAATTGTTTTATGACTTCCAGTTCACGCAAGCTTCTAAGAGAAAACTATCAGCTTCTGAGAGCTAAGTATTTTTAACAGAGACATGTTAAAATTTTAAGTTCCTGCTAACCTGAGAAACTAGGCAGAGGTAACAAGAATGATGTAATCTGAGATCATTCAGCAGTAATGTGTATTATCAATGTAAAAACTATCTCAGAGAGAAAGGGTGCATTTTGTATCTTGTTCTGGACCTGTAAACATCTCACCAGCACATCGCCTTGCTCTGTAAGAAAGTTATTTACAACATAGTTTCTCTTAGAGATAGAGAGGAATATAGCAAGATTAGTTAGATGTTTTCTGTTTTTATGTGAGACTGCCCTGCTATGTTAATTTAAAGTATTCCTGTAATTGTGAGCTCTCTATTGTCACTGTGTTGAGTTAATGAGTATTGTCTGCTGCTTTTATTATTTATTATTAAATATATTTAAACCTTTTCATTGTGGCTGGTTTGCTTACAGATATTTAAACTCTTAGAGTACTTGCATGTATTTGGTAACACTGTACAGGTCACTCTAGAATAGCCTTAAAAGTTTGGTCACACTTACCATTTGGATGACAGTAACATTACACGGTGGAATTGGTCACCCTTTGGGAAGGCCTTATAGTAGCTGATAAGTAGGAGATCTGATGGCAGTGCTAACTACCTTATGGTCTGGGCAGAAGGGGCATAGCTAGTAAACCTGTGCCAACCTTCCCCAGGTGTGTGTGTGTGTGTGTGTGTGTGTGTGTGTGTGTGTGTGTGTGTGTGTGTGTGTGTGTGTGTGTGTGTGTCAGCTACTTGGGCAGGGACATGAAGCACTGGTTAGACAGAGAGAGTGCTGGGAGGACTTGGCTTGGAACCCTGGCTAAGAACTCCACTCTATAGCTGTGCCAGTGAGGAGTCTTATTGGGGATCTGGAGAGAGAGAGCGAGAAACCAGCTCCAGAGTGACTGTGATCTCTGTGTGCTCTTAAGGGAAATTGTACTTTACTGTGTGTGTACTTGTCATTCTCCCAATGTGCACGTCCCTCAAAGGTGTTAGCGGTGAGGAATGAGACTCCTTGATTACTGGGCCTGGGCAGGGGCATCACACTGAGAGAGAGAGAGAGAGAGAGAGACAAAGATATATAAATAGATAGATAAATAGATAGATAGATAGATAGATAGATAGATAGATAGATAGATAGATAGATAGACATACGTTGTTCATATGCTATCTGAACAACAGCAACCAGCACTTCAAATCAGCAAAACCATTTATTTAATATAATTTCATTAAGGAACAGACCAGTTTCAGCAACTCCATGCCTTCATCAGTGTTATCTGCCCAAGAGCCATTTTAAACCTAGGCAAGATTACCTCAAATTTATCAAAATATTCCTGACGTGAATCTACCAAGGAATTTTACGGTTGCAATATAGGCTTTTACAGATCAAATGTTCACAAGCTGCCCCATCCACTGGGGACATAGGTGTGAAACCAGGGGTTAGAGATGAGCTTACCTTCACATGGGTGGGAAGCCTGTTCCAGAGAAGAGGTAAACTTTGAGACACATACCTGTCATTCCAACATGTTCTGTTTATGTGCAGACAAGGTTTAGGTCCTTTAATATAGGTATTTCTAATGCTATTTGCTTTGTGGATGTGCAACAAATCCATCAGCGTGGGATCAGACGCTACCTTGTAGGCTAAACATAGATTGCAATGGAACTGAGTACAGTGATATGGCACTTGAACAGTCTGCATAGGACTTGTTTACTCCCTGCATACCTCTCAAACACTCAGAGTTTTGCATAATGTCCTGATTTCTGGCTCATATTTTTGGTCAGTTCCTTACAAAAATAGAGGTTTTCTGGCAAATAATTGGAATGATCTAAGGACTGACGTCACTAGATAATGACATACATTTGAGTTTTAGACTTCATATCCTTCAGAAAATGTATGTTAAAACAAACCCTGTTACTCTATGAACTTTCTAAGTTTGTAAGAGGCAAATTTAAAATGTGTCCCTATTTTTGGGCCTTTGTCCCCTCATTTCGTTGGGCTTTGTCCAGATTTCTTGCACTAAGAGGTTGAGTGGTTTATGACTCCCTGAATTCTTTTTTTAGAAGGACCTCTGTGGTCTCTCATGCTGTTTCAAGTGCCTTATCTATATACACTACAGACCTATACACACACACACACACACACACACACACACACACACACACACACACACACACACACACACACACACACACACACAAACCATGGGCATGCCCTGATCATTTTACTATAGCACAAATGCTAATACTTAATGACTACAATGTACTCAGCAGGGAAGCTGAAAAAGAGGTCGTGAATGTCTCTCCAGTATGTGGTGATTTGAGGGCGTGACATCAACAACCAATGCCATCATTTTGCTGCTTAGATTGTACAGAATGTCAGCTATGAAGCTTTCTGCAAAGCTGTAGGAAGGAATGTGTTGTGTGGACAAGATACAAATGAGAAAGCAAATGCATGGAAGAAGGTAACCTGACGTGCAGAATGCTCCCATGATGGTGGTGTGAAAATGTTACTATCTATTTGTTTTACCGCCATGACAGCTTGGGCTATGGGTTCTCAAGTTTAATGTCATTTTATAGCAATGTTTCAGACTGTTCTGGTGTACTAATACTTACTTTAGAATTTCACAGCCTGGGGAGACTAATCTGAGCCAGGCTCCTTAAGTTTATAATGTGATAAATCTCACTTTCTGTTCAGGAGATAATATGCAAATACTCAACCCCTACTTGACAGAGCATCACATCCTCCAATTCCACATGACAGGACATTACGGAGCAACAAGCCAACAAATGCATTGTGACATTTCATGGCATAAAATACAAAAAAAGGAGAGAACTGAGTGCCAAAAGCAAACCAAACCCAATAAAGCGGAAAAAGTCACTGGAAAAATGACTGGAACCTTGAATGAAAAAACTCTTGTTTATTCCACGGGCAAAACACGAAAATAAAAACGGTCAATCACATAAATGCTCTCAGCCACAGTACGTTTTCATCCTAAAACAGACCATCAGATAACCACCAGTAATACAAAATGCAATATATATGTGTTCTCCTATTCACAAACCACCAATCACAAACCCTAAAACTTTATAAATTAGTTAATGCTAAATTTCTTTTAATACAAAAACTATTCATACCATGAAATATATTAAATGTATAGAACAATTCTCCATATTCACACCTTAAAACATAATAAAGTAAAAAGTAAAAAAATACTTATATCTATGTAAAAATAAATTACATAAATGCAATACTTGGAAAGTGATAAAGCTCCATCTTGTGGAGAGATACCATAATGTACATTAAAGTCTGGCAGTTTCAACCCGAGAATTTATTGGCCTCTAATACAATCTGCCAAAATAATTCCCTATACTTGATATTAAGCTCCCAAGGGCCACCTCTCCTATGCTTAGCTATTACCTGCAGGACAAAAAAAGTGTAGGAAGCATTGTTACACTTGGTTCTATGCTTGTACAGAGCATTATTGCTTATTTTTAATCTCATATAAATGCTTATAGATTCTTCTACAGAGCTTTCTCTCCATTTTACCCACATAGACTCCATTACATACTTTGCATAACCCTAAATGTATAACCCCATTGGTAACACAAGTAGCTTAACCCTTGAATGTTAGTGTCCTATTTCTAGAGGTCATTTGTATATGTTCTCCATTGAACACATATGGGCAGTGTGAACAACGTCCGCATTTAAAGGTACCTTTCTTCCCCCGTCCATATATATGAAGTACCCCACTCCTGTTCTCAATCAGATTCTTGATATTTGGACCTTTCCTATAAATACACTTAAAAGGCTTCTCCACAGGACATCCTACTTCCCCTCACATATTGACCTTTAACCAGTCCTCTTTTTTGACTATATGGGTAAAGAAAAGAAAGGAATTAGAATAGGTTTGGAGGAAACCCATAAGAATACAAGGAGGACATGCAGACAGTACCTCAGCTGAGAACTGAATCGGGGGACTAGGGTTGCCACCTTTTCAAATGGCCAAAGTGGGACATTTTCGGGACACACATCAGATTTCACAGGCCGACACATACCCATGGTCAGTACAAAGGATAGAACGTAACTTTTTTGCCTATATAAAAGCTTATTCTTGTAGCAGTTTAGTTGCTTATTCTGTTTCTTGTAACATTTAGGTATTTTAGATACAGAAATAACTATTTTATGCAACTATTACATAAAATACGGGACATAATTATGCCCTACAATCTCAGGACATTTGCCATTTTTAATATTTTTTGTCAGGACACAACTGCCCAAAGAGGGACTGTCCCTCACAAAGTGGGACAGGTGGTAACCCTACGGGGGACCTCTTATTGTGAGCTGACAACACTATCCACTGGGCCTCTGGGGCAATCCCTCCCCTCTTTATATATCTATATATGTATATAGGAAGGGAGGTTGGCATAATGGTTAAGATTTTTACCTTACAGACACAAGGTGCAGAGTTTGATTCTCACATGGGGTAATTAGTTAGGCTTAAAATGGCTCACAAGGGCAGTTAACCTAGTACTAATCTATGAACCTATGAACCTATACATATACATATAAATACATATATAGACACACACACATATACACATATATATATATATATATATATATATATATATATATATATATATATATATAGATATATGGGTCTACTTTAGATAAGTGAAATGCCACATACCAAACTTTCATAATACCAAGATGAGTTAACTGACAACCGCATTTCTCTGACCTCTTGGAACACCGACTGAAAACCCCAGGTAAATAACCACTTGGCCATTATGTTGAAATTTGACCCTTAACCGCACTATAGTATGGTCTCAGAGCTGGTATATTTAGTTAGGGGTGGGGTGGAAGGTGAAGCACCCCACATGGGTGGGTTTAATTTACTTTGGTTTTAATTTATTTTGTAGTGTGGCCAAATAGTTACTTACCTTCATCTCAGCATTATATATATATATATATATATATATATATATATATATATATATATATATATGTGTATATATATATATATATATATATATATATATATATATATATATATATATATATATATAGACATATATAGACATGCATACATACATACATACATACTTATATATGATTTTATATGCAAATACCAAACAATTTTTGGTTGATCCACACAGTATCAACAAAAAAAAACATTGAGAAACAAAACAACAATAACTATTTTGGTTGATTCATATAATACCGAACAAAACACAATGAAACACAAAACAGTGAAAACTCCTAAACAGTTTTTAACTTGGTTCTTGCAGGGGGGCAGGATCATTTTCATTGCTCTGTTGCAGCTGATGTTTTGTGATTCAATGGTTTTTGGTGAACATGCATTGAACTGATGAAAAAATGTTTGCTCACATCTAGTGCAGATGCATATCTGTATACATTAAACACAAACACATAAACACACACATGCACACCCACACAAAATATACAAACATACACATACACATACACATACAGATGTCTAGCTGCATATCTATGTATCTATCTATCTATCTATATAAATCCTTTATGTAGTATGCTACCTGCACTTTTCTCACACTGCATGCAATTATTTTGTTAATCTGCACCTTAATCAGAGTACAGAATGTGACTTATATTCTCATGCAGTACCAGTACAAGCAGGTTGTCAGGACTGCAGTGCTCTTATCTGTTGCCAGAATTTATGCAGAGCACAGCTAATATGGAACCACATATTTAGCTACAAAGGTTTAGTGTGGAGGTTTGTTGTCATAGCAACCTGTTTGGTGAGATAAGGACACTATGCTTCCTCAGCAATGTGTTGTATACATTTCTGAGAAAACCGCAGCAGTGCATAGACCATTGAGAGGACTAAGTTACAGAAAGAAAGAGGGCTGAGTTACAGATGAAATGCATGCAGACTGAGGCAAGAACAATTGGCAAGGGAAAATGATTATGATGCCTCCACTTTAGCAGTGCGAGGATGTGGAATCTGCAGTAAACCACCTACTTATGCATCTTGGGAAAGGCATGAACTCCTAGGATGGAGTGTCCATCATGGCCCTGGCACAGAAAGTACTGCTGCAACTGCAGTATGAGTTCCTCTCCCAGACGTGGATCAAGACCCTTAAATTGGAAGTAATGAATTGGTCAAGAAACAATCACAGTGAGGAAAAGTGGATTAGATGTTCTGTGTTTTTATCCTTTGAAAGTAACAAAGAATGGGGGATACAACATTTATCTATGGGGTCTTTGGAGGGAAAGTGGCCATGGTGATATAATAATGGAAGGGTATTATGATGGGAAAGATGTTTTACTTCCAAAGGTCTGTATGGCACAGAAAAAAATTGCAAAAAAAAAATGCAACAGTCATGAAACTAACACCAAGGAAGGATGTTTGAGCAAGAGTCCTGTTGTGATCTAAAGCTGATTGGGACAGTTTGAATGGTTGAGTGATGTTGTGGCCAGTTGAAGCAGTATAAGTACTAGCGTAATCTCTTAGGCAGACCAGAAGAAGCAATGACCACTTTCTGCATGCAATCACAATACATTCATACTTAAACAATATTTCTGACAATTACTAGTATTTTTAGGTTTCTCAGGTTTTTCCCCTACAAGAAATGGTTATAAAAGTAAACAGAGACTTATGTCTGGAGTTAGGAACATTCTATGAAACGTAACTTTCTTAGATATAACATCCTGGCTCATTATAAAGATGAAAATGGTGGTTATAGAAATGGAAAACGGGATTAAAGCAGCGTCCCACCTCTGTGGTCTATGGCAGGACTCGCATTGCACTGAAACAATACTCAGTGCTGTTGTCTACAACTGGTTAATTTGAAAAATAAGTAAACTTTGGTAATATTATATGAAAAATCTGTGGAGAAAACAGGACAGCTACCTCTTGTCACAACATGCTCTTGCAGGATAATGAAATCCCACTGGCAAGAGATGGTCAGTCATATAAATCCCTTTTCAATGTCTTTATAATTAACACTGTAAATGGTCTATAAGATATAGTGTATCTTTCTGTGCAAGGTACAACCATACTTCATTAGGATTGATAAGGGATGACATTAGTAAGACAGGACTAAGTAGAACTTGAGACCCAAATACCCACCGATCTACCCCCCTAGCCACACATACACACACACACACACACACACACACACGCACACACACACACACACACAAGCACACACACGCACACACACACACACACACACACACACACGCACACACACACACACACACACACACACACACACACACACACACACACACACACACACACACACACACACACACACACACACACGCACACACACACACACACACACTACAAAGGACCTATTATTTTGTAATATCCTTCCTACTAGCCAAACATAGAGGAGATTATAATGGAAAAGATGTCCTTACTACCTAAAAGTGAATTTCACTTATTTAATTTACCAAAGTACAAATAAAGACAATAAATGCATTGTCTATATATTGTTAGTGCACTAATATAATGCTGGAATCTCATTTTACAAATTTTATTCACTTTTTTAACATCAAAAATTATTGAACATGTCACTGCTTTTCAGCAGGCAGTCATCAAGGATATACATTTTCATTTTAGCTCCACAGATATCATGAGGAATAATCTTTCACAAAAGGAACAACTAGCTCTTACACAACTTAAAAACAATAGAGATATTGTCATTATTCCTGCAGACAAAGGGGGTGCGGTTGTGGTTATGGATAATGATCACTATCAAGGTGAAGGGTACAGACAGCTTTCCAATCATCACCATTACATGAAGATGGATATTGATCCTACACCATGCTTCCAAACGGAAATAAATCAATTTCTGGAACAGGCAGTTGAGGCTGGTATAATTTCAGAGAAAACTAAAGCACATCTGACAGTCAAAGAGCCTGCAAAACAATACCTATATCTATTACCAAAAATTCACAAATCCATACAACGACCGCCCGGCAGACCAATTGTATCTGGCATTGGTTCACTTACGGAACCCCTATCTGCCTTTCTTACTGAAAAATTGAAACCATTATTAACACAGATTCGTGCAAGAATACAGGACACCACTGAATTCTTGCAAATAGTCACAGAATCACAGCTGGATCCGGATTGGCTTATGTGTACTTTGGATGTATCATCTTTATATACTAGCATTCCTCACTGGGCAGGTCTTATGGCATTGGAATTTTGGCTTAACAAATCAAATCTATATCCGCCAGGAATGAATACACTCATAATATGTATGGCTGAACACATATTGACTAAAAATGTGTTCTATTTCCAACAGGATTGCTATTGGCAACTTCAAGGGACGGCCATGGGTGCATCCTTTGCACCCATCTATGCAGACCTTTTTATGGGCTACATAGAAGAAACCATCATATACAATCCAATGCACAACATATACTTACCAGAAATTGAGATATGGAGAAGATACCTGGACGATTGTTGGTTGGTTTGGAAGGGAGGTAATGAATACCTCAAGGAATTCATGGAATATTTGAATGGGAATATCTGGGGTATTGAATTTACGGAGGAACATAATTTGAATGAAATTCATTTCTTGGATGTTCATTTAACAAGACAATCAGATAATACACTTCAAACATCTGTCTACAGGAAATTCCCACAATTCAATACTCTTTTGCATGCGGATAGCTTTCATCCCAAACACATCACCAAAAATATTCCCAAATCACAGTTTCTGAGGATAAAAAGAATATGCTCCTCACAGGATGACCTTACTAAACATCAAACTGATCTAACCAATAGATTTTTGTCCAGGGGGTATTCTCCGCAGACCATCCATTCAGCCATTCAATCCAGCAATATCGAACCTAGAGATTCTCTTCTACAATACAACAGAAGAAAAAGAGATAATCGTTCCAACTTATGCAGATTTGTCACGACCTATGGCCGGAACAGCAGGAATTTGATTAATATCATCAATAACCATTGGAACATACTCAACTCGCACCCCCTTTTGGAGGATTATTTAGGGGAACGGTGCTATTTTTCATATAGAAAGGGTAAATCACTGAGTTCTCACTTTTCTCATTACAAAAGAACAAACACAAAGGATGACAATCTTATACAAAGGACACTCACAGGAGACAAATTAGTTGGCATTTACCCCTGTGGCCACTGTAGCTTTTGCAGCCATATTTTCAAGACCACTAGCTTCACCAGTAAAAACACAGGACAAATATTCAATATTGAATTCTTTGATAATTGCAGTTCAGACTGGATAGTCTACTTAGCCACTTGCACCCGTCAGGCCTTTTACATTGGCCAAACATCAAGACAGTTTCGTATCAGAATTTCGGAACATTTAGGGGACCTGTATAAAAGAGCACAGTACCAAAACACGTAGGAAAAATCCAAAATTTACGAGAAGCTGCTGTAACAGGAACAAAACTCGTAGGCAATTCTTGAAATCAAACGAACTAGTTTATTGGAAGTAAAAAATGAGCGCTTTCGCGTGGTCCATCCACGCTTCATCAGATAAATTACTTAACTCTGTATAGAGC
>NC_056731.1:1928224768-1928237268 GCF_019279795.1 Protopterus annectens | reverse complement strand
GCCAAAAATGCAATTACTAGAAAATGGAAATCAAAGTCTAAACCAATCCAAGAAGAATGAGTGATTCACTGGAACTGGTACCAAACAACGCATAACATACCAAGGAAAAAGGAAAGCCCAGGAAGCCAAGAACGTCTTGGGAGCCACATTTTAATAAAAATCTGACATAAAATCACCACAGTTAAGCACTTTTGTCATAATGCTTTACCTCTCCAGAGCCATGAATGAACAAACTAAATAGTCAGCTAAAATACATAAATGAAACAGCTGAGAAAAACACACCCCTTCACCAGAGCCAATCACAACTTAACACAAAATTTAAAGACACCTCCATAAATCTGCATCAGATCGAGAAAAGATATGTAAAAACTTGTGAAGCAATAAAATCCAAATATTACCACAATCAAATACTCCATTATATATACGCTGCCCTTTTCTTAAGTTCACTGGCAATAGAGATGTTATCATTCAAACCTGGAACATTTGCAGCATCCAGTCTAACCTGCCAGATCATTTCATGATGTAATAGCTTATTGTTCCAATCTCCAGGATATGCACCCAGTTGTATTTGTTTGAGAACCAAAAACTTGAATCTCTTAAACCCTACACAACTTTGTGAGTGTCTCTCTAATGCACTCTTATTATCCTTTCTTCTAATGCTGTAGTCATGTTGGCAAATTCTCCTTTCAATGCATTCTGAGTCTTACCAACGCAAAAAGACATGCATACATCACATGTAGCCAAATATATCACTGTCTCATAGCAGCAGTTGAACATACCACCCTACACACTACAAAACCACATTTCCTTTACTATAGCTTGTATATCCGTGGCATCCAAGGAAAAATGAAGCACCATATTAGTCTGGTAAAAGTCATTCAAGTTTTCTTTCCTTGTTGTGAATATAAACCCACTCCAAATTATAGGTGCATATTTATCTTTCCTGACCACCTAAACTTCCTCATGCACTTCTGTAAGAAGGGATACAGGATAGTCATGTTCATTCAACATAGATTTTAATTGTTCAAATTGTTGTAAACATACTAAATCATCAGATGTAAGCCTGGAGACACTAATCAATTGGCTTCTGACTATCCCCTTCTTCTGGTGGAAGGGGGACAGCTCTTGAAGGAGAGAAAGGCATTACAGAAAGTTGTTTTTCTGTAAATCTGTGTGGTTAAGAGACCTTGAAATTGCTTGTCAATATGATAGTTACCAAGGGTGGATGGCTTCCTGAAGGATACTATTATGCATTTCTTGTTAGTTTTAGTCCATGGCTCTGACACCAGTTGAATGTCTGTATCAGTCCTTCCTGGAGAACATTTGTGTTGACGTGGGATTCAATGGCAGCTCCTAATTTGCAATCATCTGGAAATTTAGTCAGCCAGAAGCCATTGGCATTGGCCTTGACTTCAGAGAAGTTAATGCCAAAAAGGAGCAGTCCCAGGACTGGTGCCTGAAGGACTACACTTGTGATGGGCCTCTGTGTAGAGGTGGACACCCCAATTCTAACTTCCTGTGTTCTGTCTGTGAGCCATTTGGTTATCCACTGGGTGATATAAGGGTTTGTACCTAACCTCTTGAATTTTTCAACAGTGCTTGAGTGGGGTAATATGTCAAATGCCTTGGTCAGGTCATGGTAGGCAGTGTGAACTATTTTGCCCTCATCCATTGCTTTGGTGACCTTCTCAAAGAAGTCCACCAGGTTGAGTAGGTATGACCTGTCCTTGATGAAACCATTTGATAATTCTTTCCATGGCTTTGCATATGAGACTAGTGAGACTTATGGGTCGGTAGTTTCCATTGTCTTAAGTGGCCCACCTTTGTGCAGAGGGATGACTGTTGCTGTTCTCCATTCATGAGAAATGAAGCCTGTTTGGAGGCTACAGTTAAAGCAATTCCAAATGGCCTGATAGGTCATGTTTCATGCTATTTAGAAGACATCCTGAGATACTGTATGGGCCCACTGATGCAGTCTTCTTGGCCTTAGAGAGAGCATTAAGGACCTGCTCCCTAGTGATATTAGGGGGAGTTATATTTGATGGTATTTCCTGAGGGAAGATTGAGGGAGAGAGATGGGTGAGGAGTTAGAGCTAAACTTGTCATCCAGGAGGTTAGCTATATCTTCTGGCTGAGCATAACTGGCTCCATTTACAATGAGCTCTGCATACAATTGTGTATTGCCTTTGAGGTTGCTGTCATAGCTAAAGAATGCCTCCTACTCCCACAAAAATAAATAAATAAAAGAGTATAATTCTTTGTTTCTGAGATTTTTATGGTTTCTTAACAAGCCTAGATTGGCTTCAAACCATCACATTAGAGACTGGACATCGGGCGGTATTGGTCTTCCAGAGTTAGAATTATATTCCTTATCCTCAGTCCTTAAGACAATAATTTCTTGGTTAAATAATTATAAAACCAAATCAAAAGATATTCAAGGAGGTATTTGGTACAAATCCAGTAATTTAACAAAATCATACCATACTAAAATAGCTACTAATAAATTTCATTGGTTAGTAAAAGACTATTTTATAAAAACAAAAACAAACCAGTTAACTTTGGTTTTATTAATATGATAAAAACCTCCTTGAAAATTTTCATTTTCAGGAACCCTGGATATAAAGCATGGATTTTCTTTGTATTTCCAATTGCCTATATTCAAAATAGTATTCATACATTTAATTTAACTACAATAACTAAGTTTAAAGACAAAAACCTGTTATACTGTTAGCAATAACTAGACATGGGGAAGTTACAAAATGTTGACCATGTTATTATTAAGTCTGAGTTAACATAAGACGTAGTTAGAGATTCAAAATTGTAGACAATTATTTTTTCATAAAATTAATCTAATGCAACCAATAGTTGGAAATTCTTTCCTCCACAGTTATTGCTTTACTCATTATTCTAATGCAACAGAATATAATTGGAAAGGGACTTCTATCTAAAATATATAAGGTACTTAAGAAATTAACAGTATGTCACAGAGAAAGCTCCTGCGATTATTTTAGACTTGTTAATAATAACTCCACAAGTGAAGATGATAAAAAACTAATACTGCAATCTTCAAAACAAATTACTTCATCATTAAGGTGGAGGATATTCTCTTTTTTAAGCACCTTTATTGAATTATCACTTGTGACACAGGCAAATTTACATTTATACAAAAGTGATCAAACTGTATTAACAAGTTCATGTTTACAAACATTGTACTTCACATATATTGCTATATATACTATAACCTAAGCAACATTACCTAAAGTATTCAATTCCTGTTCCTCTTTTCAACAAGAAACATTTTTATTAAACCATCACTTATGATATAAGCAATTATATATTTATACAAATAAAAATAAACCACACCGACACAATCCTAATTGCAAGCATTTTACATCACAAACCATACTGACACACTCCCAGTTGCAAACATTATGCATCACTTATAACCATACTTCAACCTCTTAGAACAAGAAATATGGACAAAGCCATAAAAATAATGGGGGGACAAATGCCCCAAAATAGGGACACATTTTAAATATTGCTCTAACAAACTTAAATGGTCGCTAGAATATCAGGTTTTGCATTAGCATGAATTTTCAGGAGGATATGAAGTCTGAAACTCAAATGTCTGTCTTTATTTTCTGACTTCAACCCTCAATGATTTGCCAGAAAACCATAATTTTATGAGAAACAGACCAAAAATATGAGGCAAAAATCTAGACATTCTGCAAAAATCTGTACAGTTGAGAAGTATGCTTATAATCTACCCAACCATTTTCAGTCAAACATTACATAGCTCATTTAAGTCCTGCCTTTTTTTAAAACATATTCCTCCCCAGTTCTCACAATTCCCATTTTTCCTATGTAGTTTGCTCCTACACTTTTCTAAAGATCTAAATTCCAGATATTTTACCTCTTACTATATTTACTGATTCTAATATAGTTGGTTTAGATTTTGATTTCCACTTTCTAGTAATTGCTTTTTGTCAGCCACCATAATTAGACACAGCAAGGCCTTACCATGTCTAGGCAATTCTGATTCCGTATCATAGGAGGTTACTAGGCTAATGGTCCTGGGGCCCTTCCAAGCCTAGCCAAGAGTTTATCCCCAAAAAGAAACCTCAGTCAGCACCTGTCGCCCCTGTCAATGAGGGACACAGGTGGAACCCCTGGGACAAATTTGTGGTTTCCCATCCACTCATCAAGATTGTGCTTGAATTGGGTCAGCAAGCTGCTCTGTTTGACATGTATGCAAAGTCTATTCCAGAGAAGGGGCAGCCTCTGGGAGACAAACCTGTCTCTCCAACAGGTTTTGTTGATGTCGCATATTAGATTCAAGCCTTTTGAGTGAGTAGTGCATGAGACGTTAGACTTATGGATATGGAGTACCTCTAGTAGGGCAGGTTCTGAGATTGTCTTGTAAGGAAGACACAGATTGCCCCTGAGCAATTTGTACGATACCGAGTAGAGTGATATTGATTTGAGCCCATCTGCATAGGACAGGTGTTGGAGGCCATGGATTCTCTTTGTGATGTATTTTGGTGGCCTTTCCAGTTGGTGCAGATGTTTGGAGAGGTACATCCCAAATGGAGCATTATTCTCAATTATTGGTCTAATTAGGGAGAAATATAGAGGTAATAACCTCCTTTTTTCTGGATGCAATCCCTTTACTTATGAGATGAACCAAGTAAAAGGATTTTCTGACTACTGCCACCACATGTTGGTCAAATGTGAGGTTGTTATCAACCTGAGTGCCCTGGTCTCTCATCACAGGTCTCTCACCACAGGTTGTGTGCTTAGGGTGTTGCCGTTGATGTGGTAATCAATAGGTACTTGTTTTTGCCGAATGGTATGATGAAACATTTATTTGCATTTAGATTGAGGCCATGAATTTGGCACCAGTCATTAGTTGCTGTGAGACCCTCTTGCAGTATGTTAACATCATTTGGGGAGTCAATGACAGCACCCAACATACAGTCGTCTGCAAACTTGGTCAGCCACAGGCCCTTTGTCTTTGCCTGGGACTCTGAGAAATAGATGCCAAACAGTAGGGGTCCCAGGACAGATCCCTGGGGAACTTCACTAGTGAAAGGTCTGGTATTGGAGGTGGAGGTGCCTATTTTGACTTTGAGGGTCCCGTCGGTGAGCCAGTTGACCACCCACCTGATGAGATATGGATTTAAGCTAAGTTGTGTTAGGTTTTCAATGATGCTTGAGTGGGGGATTGTGTCAAAGGCCTTAGCCAAGTCAAGGTAAGCTGTATGTACTGACTTTCCCTCATCCAGGGCCTTAGTGACAGTCTCAAAGAAGTCAACTAGGTTCAACAGGCAAGATCGGCCCTTGACAAATCCTAACTGGGTAGGGTCAACTGCTTGGAAATTGCCTATGTCCTTGTTTATGAGGTCCATAATAATACACTCCATGGCTTTACAAATCAGACTTGTCAAGCTAATGGGGTGATAGTTTCCAGGGTCAGTAGTGGCACCATCTTTGTGCAAAGGGATGACAATGGCAGTTCTCCACTCTACTGGAATGAAGCCAGTACTTAGGTTGTGGTTGAATAGGGAGCTCAATGAAGAAGCCAGTTCTTGCTGGAGATGGTGCAGAGTACATCCTGTGATACCATCAGGTCCCATGGAAGCTGTGTTCTTTGCCTTGGATAGGCCCTGTAATACTTGATCTATGGAGATGTGAGGTACAGGACAAGTATCGGGGATGTCAAAAGGGCCTTTGGGGGGACAGGGGGGTGAAGTTTGTACTGAACCTATCTGCTAGCAGGTTGGCTAAGTCAACAGGATCAGTGTAAATGATACTGTTAAGTAGTAATTCGGAACAAACCTGGGCTTTGCCACAGAGGTTCCTGACATAACTGAAGAAGACTTTATGGTTTCCCTTGTTATGGAGGCTAGTCTCAATTTAAATTTGCCTTGGAGGTTTTCACTAGTGATCTGATTTGCTTGTTGATGCTTAAGATGGAGTTTTTCCAATTTGGAATTTGTTCTCTTTTAACCTTGGACAACAGTTTCTTCCTTTTGTTGTAAAGCCTGTTGATAGAGGATGTCCACCAAACAGGTTTGTGTTTCCTTGAGAAGCATAGCTCAGAAAAATCATCTCCCTTGCCACACCAATCCACCCACCCAGCATCTCCAACAGTGCATCACGCAGGGAATCTCCAAAGTCTGCCAACCCACCATACTCCCAGAAAATATGTTCCCAAGCACCTCTTTCTTTCCCATCACACCTCCAACATTTGCTGTCTACAGGAGGAAAAATTCTCTGGAGTCTACTCGGGGTATAAATATATCTATGTAAACATTTCCATGCATAAATCCTAAATCTTCTAGATTTGGAGACATACATATAGCCTCCCATTGTTTCTTTGTGAATTGCTTATTCAGTCTCTCTTCCCAATCCTTTTTAACTTCCTCTGATTCTTATTATTATCATGCAATATGTTATATGCTCGACTAATTATTCTTTTTTTAATGGCAGCTTCTATTCAAAATTCCACTAAAAAATCTACCAGTGGTGGTCTTTCATTTAGCCCCTCCCCCCCCGTTGCTTTCTCTTTGCCTATACTCTGATTTCGATCTTCGATAGGGAAGGCAGTATCTAACCTGCAGTCCAAATAAATTCTTGATCTCTTCCCATTCTATTACCTATCCCTCTCTTGTTATTTGCTTCCAATTCCTAGGTTTCTTTGCCAGTTTTCTCAAATAAATTCCAGCCCCCTCTTGCCTATTGTCTATATCCCTAATTGCAGTCATCCCTATTGCCAGAATCTCCTTGCTCCATTCCCATGTTGGCTTAATTCTTAGAATACTTTCTGCTACTTTATGGGTATGAAATTCTGTGTAATTACTTTTATTCTCCTTAAAAGCCTGCATTCAAAATCCCAGTCTTTTCTTGTTTCTTGAGCTTCCCGTTTGTTTCAACATCATCCCTTTCCACTTTGAATTATAATTTTCTGCTTGTGCTATGTATAGGAGCCTTACCTGTGTAGCTCTGAAATACCCCTTTAAACTGGGTAATCCTAATCCACCTTGCTATATGGGAAGAATCAGTTTATCCCACTTGACTCTTGCCATCTTCCCCTCCCAGATAAAGTCCTCCAGCTCTTTATTAATTGCTATCCATAACTTCTCCTCTGGTTGATAAAAATATGCCTGACCTGTGTATAAGACTAAAGGGACTAAACATTTTTACTGTATCTTACCATCCATATCCATATAACAAAGCTTCCATTTTCTAGGTTGTTGTATTGTCTGTTGTTTAGTCAATTCCCACATACCCTTAGCTGCCACATCAGAATTATTTTAATCCATACTCCTAAATACTTAATTTTATCATGTCCCCATAAATAACACAGCTAAATGGCAATACTGAATGTCCATGACTTTTTCTTTTACTTTGAAGTTTATTTATGAACAGTTTCCGGCCAATAAAGCCAAACCCCTCTAGCTGTGGGCATGCATGTTTCTGCCTTCTTATGGCATCATCAGCAGAGCATAACAGGAATGTTTGACTTTTGGAAACACATGGTTGTCATACCCAAGTGATATCCATAAACATAAGGGTGTCTACAAAATATCCCAACCAACAAACTAAAACAATGAGCAATAAGGTCACACAGGAAAATCAATTGGTTAAAAAACACGAAAAGAAAAATCTAGCAAAGAGAGAATTTCAACTGTCTTGATACCTTTACTATCACAGGCAACATGAGATATATGCAAATTACCCTTTAAGGATATCAGCTGTTTTAGCTAAATGGAAGTAAAATGTCCATGACTTTTTCTTTTACTTCTAAGTCTATTTATGGACAATTTTAGGCCAATAAAGCCAAACCCCTCTAGCTGTACACATGCATGTTTCTGCCTTCTTATGGCATCATCAGCACAGCATAAGAAGAACATTTTATTTTTGAAAATATAGGGTTGTCATACACAACTGATATCCATAAACATAAAGGTGTCTACAAAATATCATAACCAATAAACTAAAACAATGAGTAATAAGGTCACACAGGAAAACCAATTGGTTAAAAAACACAAAAAGAAAAATCTAGCAAAGCTAGGCTTTCCACTGTGTGAAACCTTAAACCTCTTGTATCAGAGGCAACATGGTATATATGCAAATTACCCTTTAAGGATATCAGGTGTTTTAGCTAAATGACAATACTGAATGTCCATGACTTTTTCTTTTGTCTATTTATGGACAGTTTCAGACCAATAAAGCCAAACTCCAATAGCTGTGGACAAGCATAGTTTGGCCTTCTTATGGCATCATCAGCACATCATAAGAGGATTGTTTGACTTTTGGAAACACAGGGTTGTCATACCCAACTGATATCCATAAACATAAGGGTGTCTACAAAATATCCCAACCAACAAATTAAGGTCACACAGGAAAACCAATTGGTTAAAATCACAAAAAGAAAATCTAGCAAAGCTAGACTTTCCACTGCATGATACCTTAAACCTCATATACCAGAGGCAACATGGGACATATGCAAATTACCCTTTAAGGATAACAGGAGTTTCAGCTAAATAGCAATACTGAATGTCCATGACTTTTTCTTTTACATCTATTTAAGGGCAATTCCGATCCAATAAAGCCAATCCCCTCTAGCTGTGGACATACATGTTTCCGCCTTCTTATCACATCATCAGCAGAGCATAAGAAAAATGTTTGACTTTTGGAAACACGGGGTTGTCATACCCAACTGATATCCATAAACATAAAGGTGTCTACAAAATATCCTAACCAACAAACTAAAAAGGGCCCATCTCAATACCAAAAGATTGCCAAATTCCGGTAATCATGGCCACACAGGTAGAAACCGCACTCTCCAAAGCTAACAATACAGCATCCATGGGACCAGATGACATCCCGGGCTGTGTACTACATGAACTACAAAATGAACTGGTACCTCACCTAAGTGTCATGTTTAATCATAGCCTCACCTCAGGCTTCATGCCCACTGAGTGGTGCACAGCTACAGTTATCCCACTCCACAAGGGGGGATCCACCTTGGATCCCGGGAACTACTGTCCCATCAGTCTGATGAGCCTGATCTGCAAGGGCATGGAACTCATTATCATGGAAGCTATAAACAAAGACATTGGCAACCTTCAAACACTGGACTCCACCCAGTTTGGGTTCGTGAAGGGATGATCTTGTCTCCTGAACCTGATTGACTTCTTCAAATCAGTCTCCAGAGCTGTGGACGAAGGTAAGGCGGTACACACACAGCCTATCTGGACTTTGCCAAGGCCTTCGACACCATCCCCCACTCAGAAATCATAAATAAACTTACTAAGCTGGGCATAAATCCCTACATCACTCGATGGTTTGCCAACTGGCTTACTGACAGAACCCAGACTGTAAAAGTATCCGACTACAAATCCAGCTCCAGACAAGTGACAAGTGGAGTACCTCAGGGTTCAGTCCTGGGACTGCTTTTGTTTGGCATCTACTTCTCTGAAGTACAGGCCAGCACTAAGGGAATCTAGCTAACAAAGTTTGCAGATGACTGAAAACTGGGAGCCATTACTGAATCCCCAAATGATGTGGATACTCTACAAAAGGGCCTTACAGAAACAGATGCATGGTGCCAGAGCCTTGGGCTCAAGCTCAATACCAAAAAATGTATAGTTATCCCCTTTGGGAAAAAACACGTACCTGTGAACTACCACATAGGTGGCAGTACACTAAACACCAAAAGTGTGAAAAGAGACCTAGGGACACAGGTGGACAGTGGTCTCACCTTCGATAACCACATTGCCACAACAGTCAGGAAATCCTTCATGTGGCACACCTCATCACTAAGGGCTTTTCATCCAGAAAAAAGGAGGTCATTGTCCCACTGTACTCATCCCTCATTAGACCCATTATAAAGTACAACGCCCCATTTGGTATGTACCTCACAAGACATCTGCAACAGCTGGAAAGGCCACGGAAATACCTCACTAAAAGAATCACAGGCCTAAAGCAGATGCCCTATGCTGACCATCTAAAAAAACTCCAGCTATACTCTGTGGCATATCATCTACTCAGAGACGGTCTCTGCTTAACATATAAGGCCATGTCAAACCCGGAGCTGATGGACATGCTCCACTTAAAGAAATCCCAATCCCTCAGAGCCACATGCTCTAGGGATCTAAATCTTGTCATCACAATGAACAAAACATGCTGGAGGGATAGGTTCCTGACCCAGAGACTCCCCATACTCTGGAATAGACTGCCCATACATGTCAAGCAGAGCACCTCCATTGCCTTCTTCAAAAGGAACCTTGACGATTGGATGTGAAATAGAAAATTCACCCCGGGGATCATGTCAGTCACACTGCTAGACAGGGGTACAGGGAAGTAAATATTGTGGGAAGAAATATCCAGGTAATTGTTATGGCTAGGCTTGTATAGACCCTAGGGCTGATAGCCTAGTACCAACCTATGAACGTATAGGGTCACACAGGAAACCTAATTGGTTAAAAAACACAAAAAGAAAAATCTAGCAAAGCTAGACTTTCCACTTTGTGATATCTTAAACCTCTTGTATCAGAGGCAACATAGGATATATACAAATTACCCTTTAAGGATATCAGGTGTTTCAGCTAAATGGCAATTCTGAATGTCCATGACTTTTTCTTTTACTTTTACATCTATTTATGGACAATTTCAGAAAATGCTGTATTTAAATCAAAAGGTGCTTCAACAAAGTATTGGTTTAAGGGTGTGCACACTTATGCAACCAGCGTATTGTATGTTTTTTTTTTTTATATTGTTTACCCTAACAGATTTGTTTGTTTTTAATTGAGTTGTACAGGTTATAGGTCATATTAAAGGTGGGAAATCTTTTGAAATGATTTTTTATGATCTCATTTTTTTATATCACCTGGAACTTTAACAGGGGTGTGTAAACTTTTTATATCTACTGTATATGGACAGTAGGCATGAATGTGAGGTGATGCATGATTTTGGAGAACTATGGAGACAATGTGGGATTTCTGACATCAGCATACACTGAAATTAAAAATGGCAATCATGTTAATTTTTTATTAGAGTCTCTTTTGCTCCCCAAGTAGGTAGCTGTAGTAAAACTGCAAGCACATAGAAAAGGAAGTGACATGCTGTCAATGGCTAATAATTTCCCTGATAAAGCAGCAAAGCAAGCCAGTGGGTTAAATATGCTTCTGATTTCTGTAATGATAGTATCTGAAAAACTTTGTAATAGGATGCATGAAGTCTAATGATTTGGTAGGGTGACATCCTGATGGATTTATTGTGGCACCTCAGTCTATATTGCCTTGGCCGGTAAGATGGCATTATTTATCCAACCATATAGAAAAAAACAGTTTAACAAAGTTGCTAAATCTCAACTGGTTTACTACATCTTCTCATTCTGATTCAACATTATGTACAAGATTGTGAAATGTGTCTGTTTGTCTGCCTAATAATGTGCCTCCTAGTGTTAAAACTACAGATTCAGCTCTGCAGCCCCCTGGGGACCATTTTTAAATATTATTTGGATTTCATCCAGCTGAATCAATGCAGAAATTTTAAATATGTCCTAGTAACTGCGTGTTTTCAGCCTGGGTAGAAGCTAATCCATTTGCTAAACAGAATTCAGAACCTATAGGAAATAAGTTATTAACAGAGTTCATACTAAGTTTTGGGGCATCTCACGCTATTAATTCTGACAGGGGGACACACTTCATTGCTTAGATTATAAATAAATTGTGTCAGTTTTGTAATGTAAATTTTCAACTCCACTATCCTCAACACCCACAGACATCTGTTTTAGTTGAGCACTCTAATAGAACTGTTAAGATTAAGCTGGGAAAAATATGTGCAGAGACTGATCTAACATGGTCTGATGTGCTACCTTTGGTTCTCATGAGTATTAGGGGAACCTGTAAATACTAAGAGAAAACTCAGTCCATATGACATTCTTATGGGCCATCCCATGCCTTCTACTCTACCTGTCCAAAATGGGGAGCTTACATTAACTGATGAAGCACTGTTAAATTAATGTTGAAAACTTCTTTCTGTCTTACAGACTTTGCACCAAAGGAGTCATGAATCCCTCCCCAACCTCAGCTCAACTCTGCCATAATCTGTAGCCTAACGATTGGATTTCTGATAAAGTTTTTCAGCCTAAGTCTTCCTTGGAGCACAGGTAGAAGAGGCTGGATCTTCTTCTTAAACTCATACTGCTGTTCAGTGCGCTGGCTTACCAACTTGGATCACTGCTTCCTACTGCAGGAAGATCTGCTTGGTATCCTTGGAGATGAAGGATGATACTCCGCCTGCTTCTGATGACATCATTCCTGATGGTCCGGACTCTTCCTGAGAAAAAAACTCTTTCTGCAAGTACTACATCAATATACAGCAAATAGACAAAATAGTACAGATAACCGTTGGCGATGTAACATGTGTAGAAATCAAAGCTATGAAGAGGAAATTATTTTTCAAGTAATTCTAATATTATATTGGCT